>NW_028254767.1:0-20379 GCF_964263255.1 Lissotriton vulgaris
CGTGCAAATGCATTAATGAGGTTCAAATAGAATGAGATATGCCAAGTAAAATGCAGCACAATAGCATACATTAATGAAAACGCTGGGATACTAATGGCAGAGGTCAATTGGAAAGAAAGAATGTTAAATGCTTTGCGAATTAACAACGGTCGGTAATAAATATTTGTATTTTGATGCTATGTAATTTATTTTGCTGCTTTTCAGGGTATTTCCACTATTGTTTTACTGTAAACTTACACTTCGCAGGATCGAACGCTCAGTTATTATGACACTTCGTTGAAGTCTAGAGTAGTTTAGGAACTTGTGCAACAGGACAAGGAGGGAAATTATGGGGCATATTACCAAGCAATAGCGATAATTATCGCTATTGCTTGGTTAGAGACAAAAATTTACAGCTGAGCTGCAGCGATTTTTATCGCATTTAAACCTTGGTATTACCAAGGTTTATCGCAAATGCGAGAAAAATCGGCCGCAATGCATGAATATCGCTGAAAAGTCAGCGATATTCATGCATTACCGAGCTAATGCTCTTAGCCATGTTATCCACTTCCCATTGGATAACATGGCTAAGAACTGCTCAGGGCAGGTGTTAGCTTTTGGAGATATTCGCGCTTAGCGCGAATATCTCCAAAAGTTGGTAATAGGAGATAGCGATGTTAGCGACTGTTTCCAGTCGGTAACATCTTGGCACGCCCACTTTGCATGTCATTAGTGATAAAAATCACGGACATGCAAAGTGGGGCCCAAGATGGTCGCTATCTCCTACTAGCTGTCGCTAACTGGTGTTAGCGACAGCTAGGTAATAGGGAGATAATTTTATCTCCGCTTTCATGGCTTTTAAAGCCAAAAAAGCGGAGATAAACCCCTTGCTAATATTCCCCCAATGTCCTCACTTAGGGGCACATTACCAAGTTGATATAAACATCGCAAAGAGCGCTTAGCGCTATTTCACATATTGCCAGTGATAGTTGGGTTTCAACACCGATGTATCGCATAATTATCAAGGCTTGTCTCCGAGCCGATATGAAACTCAGCAATAGCAACGAAAAGCGCCAGTATCGCCAGAAAAAAAGAGATAAGATGCAGGAGATAAGGAGATCCTTGCTGATACGGCCCAGTGACCTTAACCATACACTCCACCTCCCACTAAGGAGATTGCATAGTCAACTTTTAAGCAGGTGTTAAGATCCTGCGATAAGGGGGCTTAGCACGCTCAATCTGGTTGCTAAGCAGGTCTGCTGCAGGCTTGTTAATCAAGCGAACCCTTGTTAGCCACTATTTCCATGTAGTTTAGCTCCGAAACGCCCACTTTGCATGTCATTAGCGATGACATGCAGGGCGATAAGAAACTGGGAGAAAACTCATGGAAACTAGCGCTAACAAGGCTTAGTGCGAGCTTGCTGATAGTACGCTGTGAATTTAGCTGCTTTTCTGGCTTTTAAAGCCAGGAAAGCGGCGATATGGCCCTTGATGATATGCCCCTAAGAAGGGTGATGATGACATGTTTGGGAATCTGATAATTCATTTTTGCCAAACAAGCTTTTTTTGATGTGTTTGACGTGTTTTAACTTAAAATATCCTCTTGTCAAATATCCTTATGCACAGCACAGTTTGCTTTTTGCAATTGTTTTCAAAAGGGACTTTTTAATCTTGGTGATTGTTTCTGGGGATTAAATTGTTGTGGAGTGCTTGTTTAAAAATATTTTTGCTCATTTCTAACATGTGGTTCTAGATTGGATGTATCGCGTTACAAAGCAAGCCATCACAATTGAGGCTTTTACAATGCGGTTTTTACAATGAAAGCTCCATTATAACACATGCTATTGTAATGCAAGCAATTGCAAAGCATGCACCATTACAATGTACTTTACTACTCTAAAACGATCTGGTGCTAAACTCTGAGAATGTGCTGGTCAGGGTTGTAATGACATGGTTGTAATAGTATGTGTTGTAATGGAACTTGCGTTGTATTGGCTGCGTTGGAAAGGCATTGCGTTTTAATGCCTGCATTGCAATGGAAATTTCCCTCCCCGCCTACCTCCCTCCCCGCCTACCTCCCACACTTTTTTTATCGCGATGCAGGTATTGCTAATAGGGGATAGCTGTGTTAGCGATTGCTTTCAGTCGCTACCAGTTTGGGTATGCCCACTTTGCATGTAATTAGCGACAAATATCGCTGACATGCAAAGCGTGTCGCTATTGCCTGGAAGCTGCTGTTAGCGACAGCTTGGTAATTGGTCAATAAAACATTCACTGCTTTATTGGCAAAAAGTGCGATAACCCCTTGCTAATACGCCCCTTGTTTCCTTAGCAAAGTTCACCTTAGGACCGTGAATTAGTAAGATAGAACACAGAACTCTCAACCACATCTTTCATAAGTCTGTGACTGCTTTTTGAAGAGTTTGTCTCATACGCATGTGTCAAAAGCTGCCCAGCTGTGTGCTTCACAGCTGGGCATCAAGCTTGGCACCCCATCCTTGATACCCTACATGTCTTTTTTACCTGACCAAGAGGTTTAGCTTTTGATCAGTTAAATTAGACATGCAGGACATCCAGATATGAACATGGCCTATTTTAGGCTTCTTAAACAGAAAAGTTACTCGAAAGATAATGAAGAACTGGGTCGTGTTAATAGTAGAAAAAAGCGCCCAAAAGGGAGATATGTTTCATCCTGCCTTCGGTATAGATTTGAGAACTCACTTGTCCATTCAGCAGAGGCGGCTCCCTCGCTATGGAGGAGGAGCGTTGCCCCACTGATTTTAAGCAGTGCCAAGTAGAAACATAAAATGATAATAACTTATAGTTGTTATCATTTTGTGCTTTGTGTGCAGCTGCTTTGCGGGCAGGCTGGTGGGCGGGGCTCTCTGCTCTTTGAGGGTTTGCCCCCCTACATGCGCAATGACTGTCTGGTCGGCCCTCTTGGGCCGCGCAAAACAGTCATGTGCACTTCCCTCTTGTCCATGCAGGCTGCATTACAGTCTGCACAGAGAACATATCCTCCGGCTAAGTGCTTTGTCACTGCGCTCTAACCAATCACACCACTGCATTGTAGCATTGTGATTGGCTTAAGGGAGAAAGCCTGGCTGCCTGTTTCCTATTACTGGAGTTGGCCCCAGGAGAGCAGGAGCAGAGAAGCAGGACCTGGCCTCAAAGTAAGTTTATACATTTTATTTGGATTCCACATGCGTGACCCCCCGAAACCCCTGCCCCGCGACCCCCCTCCCCCGCATCCACCCCGCCACTGCCATTCAGTAGCATATAATGTATCACATATGCAGGGGTATGTGTATTCCTAAACTAAAAACGATATTTACACCACAGAAAATATTCTGAATTGTTTTATGCCCAACTTAAATACAATGTTATCAAAGTTCAAAAGTTTAGATTTTAAGCCAAAGTTTTAACATTAAGCTAGGTGTCCAATGTTTCAAACTTATTCCAGGCATTTTATAAGATTGCAACAGGCACAGAGCCCACTGAACTATCTGTCAAGCAAGCATCACCAGAACAACCCCATGAATCCTACGAGCTATCTTGCTAAACAGAGATCAGCAGGTTTACACATTGTTTACACATTGTACTGTTTAAAAAACACATCCCCCCGTTTTTGTTTTGTTTTAAAATTAGTCCTTAATATTTGGAAAGCTCTCTGACTTCTGAAATTGATTGGTTCATGCTATATGAAACTGATCAATAAATAACATCACACTGGATGCAGTTGTGAGGGACACTGTTGGCTGAAGAGTCACAGGCAGGTAGGTTAGGAGGGAGTCCTGTGGGTTGGGAAGGCCAGAAACTGGATTTAGGAGCTGATGGAGAGCCCACAACCTCCAACGCCCAGGCGGCATCAGATGAGGGGCTGAGTGTAGCTCAGGAAATAATTGTGAATCTGTATGTTTAAACATGTGCTTTGAAGATATGTGAGGGTCAGCAAATAGGGTCTGGCGACAAGTCAATGTGTTCTTCAGGGCTTTGTGCGGACTTTAAGAGCCAGCCGTGATGTCTCAGGGATCTGGGGACTGTCAAGCTGGCAGGGAAGGCATGTGAGGGCCAGCCTAGCGCCAGGATTTTACACCTGGTAAAAACCTGACTTAGCCATAATAGTCAATGTGGAGGTGCATTCAACGGCTTAGTCCCCACCTGCCTATTAGTGACATTTTCCTTAGCGATAGGATTTTTATCACTCGAAATCCCACGTTATAGATTGGATTTGCCTCTATCGCTGGATTTTTTATCGCCGTGGAGATAAACATTGGTAATACTGCATTATCTCCGCGATAAAATCCAGCGATAGGAGGCAATAAAAAAATTGCGCTAAGCGCGGTTTACAATAATTATCGCAAGTTGTTGCTAATATGCCCCCACGTTCTGCACAGCATGCAGCATGGTTTTTATACTGTGAACCTCCAGCCTCCTAGAGAGGCAATTTGGAAAGTTTGACTACACCTGCAGTAATAATACTAGGTTTAAATTTTGTGGGTTAGGCACAAACAAAACAAAAGCAACCTGTCATGAAAATAATTGCTTTATAAATGCTGAGCAGTGAAGACTTTAACAAACCATTTTTGCATAAAAGGGCAATCAATCATGACAAAACAGTTGAAATGTTTTGGAAAGTATCAAACTATCACCATGTAAAAAACTATTCTCCTAATATGGGGGAGAGAGCTTAACAACCTCACTATTTAAGTTGTTACAACTCATTTGGCTAACTCGAATATACTATATATATTCTAGTACTTTACAATCTACATTATTGCTTTATTGCTATTGATTTGTGAATGAGAGAAAACGTTCCATTCCTGAAAGTTTCCAAAGTTGGGATTACGACAACTTTTTCTTGCCAACCATTTGTTTGGCTCAAATAATTGGGAGATCACGAGCACTAGTATAAAGAGAATTTGGGTCAACTATGAGCTCTCAATCATTTAATAAAACACGACAGTGACAATGTACACTTACTTCCAACTCATGATGCTGAGAAGAGTCCTAAGGGGCATATTTACAAGCATAAGCAATGCGCCACATTGAGGCTCATTTACAACGTGATGCATTTAGGGGAATTTGTCACATTGTAAAGTCCTGCATCACATTATATCTGCGTCAGGTATAATGCATGCAGGGTGGGCGTTCCCATGCAGGAAAGCCTAATAGAAGTGACGCAGTGAAATCTACAGGATTTCACTGCGCCTCTTCTAGGACGCCACTGCGTCATAACCATACGCCTGCATGGAGGAGGTGTATGGAGTGACAAATTGTATTAGGAATAGGCCTCCCCATGCATTGTTGAAGTTGCATCGCGTTTGCGACACAACTCCAGCAATGCGTGACTTTTCCGCTGACAGATGCATCAGAATTTATAACGCATCTGTCAATCCTTGTGCCATGGTACGCCGTATTGTAAATATGGCACATCCATGGTGGCGCGATGGTTTCGCTAGCTGGTGCAGGGTAACTGACGCATCTATAAAGATGCTTCAGTTACTTGTAAATAAGTCCTGCAGTGTATTACATGTGTATCACAATGTTGCAATCACATGAGCTATGGGCCAGTGTTAGTTGGATTGTTGCAATACAGACTAAGTTCACGCCTTATAAAAAGAAGAAGAAAACACCAGAAAATACAAAGGCAAGTTGCAATGCTTTGTCTCCATCTGCGGAAGCATGGGCAAGGGACTCCAGTGCTAAATGAATTTAACTGCATACTAGTGGATCAAAGAATGAAATTCAGAGTTGACTTTAGTTTTAAAATCCTTTCAAGAAGGTTAAATTAACTCCGAACCGTGACCCATGTGTGCCACCCGTGCTGAAATCTCAGACCCAGCAATGTAAATTTGATTTGCACTTCAAAATATGAAAGAAAAACAGGACAGTAAAAACTGAGCCCTCGTCTGAAATCATTAGCCACCTGAGCATGTATCAAGAAACCTTTGAAAGCAACCTCTTGAAAGATACATTTAATTCATGATAGACTATGATGGACCTTAGACCAACTCAGGCTGCTCATTCGATCTTTCACTACCATTCTTCTGCTGCAGTGCTTAATTTGTAAAAGAATGTGTTCAGTGTCCGTTGTTTTGCTTGGAATCCTGTAGATGGTGCAATAAAATGTCTATGAGCTCAAAACCACCTCATCCCTTTTTAATCCACTATCAGACACTCGCTGCCCCTTTATATCATTATTGCATATTCCTGCTTTCTCCCTCCTTGGTGGGTTTTCCATCTTTCACTTCCTTGTCTTTCTGGTTTGTTTGTTTTTCTCTCTTTGCGCTCGGTAAATGTCTGCTGCAGAAGAACCTGTGCCGGTGTCCCCAAAAATGAGTGCTTGTGGACCCCAGCGGCAACAACCAGCTCAAATTAAGCACTAATTTGCTTGCAAACTTTCTCCTTATATTTTACCAATCCAAATACTGCGAGTTCCTCTGTTTAGACTGTGCTGAAAAGTGGCATTTATGAGCCATCAGCATTACAAGACAACAACAACAAATAAGCCTTTTACAGTGGGATGCGCAAATATCCTTTTTGATTATGTGGATTTGTTACTTTAGTTTGTTGATACATTATTACCAAGGTCAAGTATTTTATTTAGTTTACTGTACATGTATTTCAGGTACAGGCCGGGGTAAAATCTTTACCCCGGAAAATGGAAAATTTTGAAACGCGATGCTTGCACCTAATAAAATAGTATTTTTTCCAACTACATGATATCCTGCTCAAAAAGGTGCTTGATTCGATATATTGGAAATTACTTTTGCCTTTAAAATTTTGGTGGGGCTTCCTGTGTTTTACAAATAGCTCTGGCATCATGGAATTATGAGGTTGTGGGCAGTTTATAGATCATGGGGCTGTGACATGAGCAGGTCTCTTGAATTCGGGGGATGGTGCTTCATGAAGCATAGATAAATATTTTTTGCATGGATGGAGTGGGTAAGAAAGACAGGGAGTCGTGCAAATGGCAGGGAAAGTTGACATGCAAGGGTTGAGGGTGAACACAGGGCTGCCTACCGAGGGTATCAGCTCTTCCATACAGTTTTTAAATAGCTCCAAAGGGATACAATCCTCTCCTACAGCTTTGCCAGTTGCTAAAGAATTAATGGCTGTTCTAATCTCTGTTGTTGTGATATCAACCGCTAGTTGATCAGATTGTTCAACCTCCATAGTTTTAACTATATTTACCGCTATGTAGTTTTTGATATTATCTTCCTTGACTACAGTTTCTGGCGTGTAAAGCTCTTGATAATAGGATGCAAATTGTTGCAATATTAGTTTAGGGTCCTGAAATATCTGATTATTATCCCCTTTGATTTCCTCGATGCCATTCTGGGCACGATCTTCAGCCACTTTATAAGCTAGAACTTTGCCAATTCTTTCACCATTTTCGTATTGGTTAAGTTGATATTTTTTTAATTTACTAATACTTTTTTCTCTAAAAATATTTTTCATTGTTACCTTTAGTTCAACCAGTTTAAAATTTAGAACATCCAGATTTGCTACCCCGGTTAGTAGAGTTTCAGATATTTGATGTTCTGGGTCAAGTATTTCTGCGATCATTTACTCATTTTGGGATTGACGCTCTCTATTCTGCCGCCATATAAACTGTTGTGTAAATCTGCGTATTCTTGCCTGGCATGCATCCCACACTATTAGAGGTAGAGCTGAATATACATTTATGTCTATAAACTCTTTATATGCTCTTTCAGTTGATTCACAAAATTAATTTCCGTAAATACATATCTGGGAAACGAAAATAGACGGGGAGTAGGCCTCTCTGTTGTTATCTCAAATGTCAAAATAATTGGATTATGATCTGAGGTTACTCTTGGACATATTGCAATAGTGCTAGTTTCAAGGATGGAGTCTGTAACCCAAATCATATCTATGCGTGAGCATAATTTATGTGCAGCAGAATAAGACGTATAGCCGGGTACACTGGGATATAGGCATCTCCATGCATCCTTAAGTAAATGAATTGCATCAAGGTCTATAATTGCCGCACTAGTCTTCCTCATTCTCTGAAATGAGCCTTTTCTAGTTGTATCTAAATTATAATTCATAATACAATGAAAGTCACCAAGCACAATATACTCCCCATCCAATGAAAGTAATTCCACATTCACTTGATCAATGATTTTTGGTTCATCCTTATCCGGTTGGAGCTCGTGGAGGTACCCATGGGCCCCATCTTTGCAACCATGGAGAGTGTGGCATGCACCATGGGATGCCCACCACATGATGCAAGGTTTTCCGCAACCACCCCTTTCTTCAATGGGAGGCTGTGTAGTCGGTCGGAACACAGGTTTCCATTGAAGTAAATGGGAGTTGGACTGGATGGTGTCCGCAAACATCGTAATCGGTCAGACTCCCCGAATCCAATTTGGTTGGATACCCTTCCAAGTCCCAGTCGGTGTGAATGCTTTCCGACCGGCATCATAATTAGGCCCTTAATGTGCTTTTTTAAGCAATTTCCGACACAAAGTTTCGGTTGAGAAGGAAAATATGGATAATGGACACAAAGTAAATTTGTTTTCATTCTTCTCTGGAGCTGGATGGAAACAAAGCAAAGTTTTAACAACTGATAGACGTTGTATACAGGCATATTAAAATTGTTAGTTTTGTTAATCAGAATTTCAGACAACAGACTGTTTTTTTCAGACCAGTTTATAAGTAAATTCACAATTAAATTAACATCCCACATCTTAATGTATATTTTAGCAATGGAGGATTAGAAAATATTGCTCTCTGCAAAAGTCAGCAAGTTAATGGCTGTTCACATGCTAGTCTAACTTCCACTCTTTCATGTGATACAGACATTGCTAATCTTTAGGTTTTTGCACTTCTGTAGTCTTACTCCCGGGATGATAGAGAAGGCAAGATATCTACTATCAAAATCACATCTGCTGAAAGGGGTCTGAATCCCTGTCCAGACTCCAGCTATTCCATATTATCTAAATGGATTTTTAAAATGTGATTGTTCCTACTGCTCAAGACTGGTGGATGGGTTAAGTAGCTTCCATTGAAATTCCTTGAGATTGTCGACGCTGAACCAAAACCTTCCACATCACTAACATTAGGGATTGATTTAGGGTCATTATGTAGTATTATCCTGGTGGGCATAGAGGAACTATACTTGGATGACCTATTTACATTTCGAGCTTGTCAGACAAGATTTTTCTGGGCCAGGAATTTAGAAAGCATAATAAATAGGGGAAAGGCATATTTGAGGTTTTGGGACCAGTTTTGCCAGAGCTGGATCTTGTTGACAAAGCTTTAGTATCCAGCCCCTAACTGATGAAGAAGGAGAGTTGAGCATTTAAACAGGAGGCAAATAGATTTATCGCCAAAGGCCCACATTTTGAAAGAAGGTTTTTTATAAATATTTAAGATTGCAGGAGTTTTAAAGATGTCTGGAGCATCAGTCCGCAATCATGTTTAAGTTGTCTGGGAGACTTTTCATCTGTACTAATCATTTTAGCTGTTAACAAAACTTGCAGAAATATTTGGCTATCTCTTCCAGCAGTTTGGATCTTTCTGAGAAGTTGTCCATTCTCAGGAGGATATAACATATTGTCTTGTGTTTTGCAAAAGCAAGCCAAGCCTCTCTAAAAATGTATTTGCAGACAGTACTCCTGCACTGCCCTTAAGGAAGTCAAGTATTGGCCACATCTTGCACCTCAACCAGTCCAACTAGCATTGGACTCTAATACAAAATCTGGGGTAGAAGAGGCAGTTGTTCTTCCATTCCATGCATATCAATGGTCCAAACACAACTAAACTTCTGACCAGGATTCTTGATTTATTATATTTGCATAAGAAAGACCCTTGGAGAGATGTTGAATTGTATGGATAAAGCCAGCAGGCCTACTAATCGTGCAAGGGAGCTGAGAGTTAAATCGGACAATTTCAGAATCTGTTCAGTTTCCTTTTTTAATAATACAATTTCTGTGGAGGAAGCTGTAATATAGATATATTTCCATTGATAAGGAAATTCAAGAATTCCACTTGGTAGGAAGGTATTAAAAATTATTTTCTCATGTTTATCAAGGTACCTATATTTTGCAACAGTTAAAGACAGACTGACAGTTGAGATTGCAATTGATCTTTTTCCTTGCCTGTGAGGAGAACATTGTGTAAATAAATGATTGCCCTTATTCCCTGAGCTCTTTATTGGTGTCATGACTTTTTTGAAGTACAGTGGTGCAGAATAGAGACTGAACGGAAGAGTTTTAAAAAAGAACAACAATCCTTCCTATTGCAACTGGACATATTTTCTGTAGGAAGAATAAACTGATACTGTCAAATAAGCTTCTTGATGATCTAAGAGATCCATCCAGTCACCCTTCAGAAGTCAGTCTCCAAGAGTAAAAATTGTCTCCATTTTGGAATGATGATATATTGCTGAATTTTTTAATGTGTTGAGATTGATGGCTGGGCAAAATATTTGTTTACATTTTGCACTACAAATATTGTGCTTAGAACCCAAATGGGAAGTAGCCCAGAACCTTCAGCTCTGATTGCCACTCCCCCTGTGTATCTTCCGAGCAGAGAGGCAGTGCCCAGTCCTCCTGCTCTTTGTTGTCACTTATTCGAGCTCCTGCCCCAGTGCTGTTCTCATGTCTTCTCAGGTGGTGAGTTCTTTTCACCATTTAATCGTAATTATTGCATGTGTTATATTTTGTTCTGCCTTCATTTGTCATATTGCCTGTGTTTAATTTTGCTTAGCCTTAATTTGGAATTATTGGCTATGTTTTAGCCTTAGCGAGTCCTTCAATGTTAATTTGTCAGTTTTGCCTGTGGATCACTTTAGTTGTTTTATGGCCTGCATTTTGTTTCTTGTCACCACCTCCTTATTGTTACATACAGGTTGCTCTGGTTTTTCACAGCGCCGTCCTCATGCCAAGCTCCCTGCCCTCCTGCCTCCTAACCTGCCCATTCCACCTACTAGGGCTAATTAATGAAGGCTGATACGTCGCTCCAATGAATAGCCCTGACCTTATAGCCTGGTCGCCACTCCCCTTGTGCAGCCTCCCAGCAGAGAGGAAAATGCCCGGTCCTCCTGCTTTGTGTTGTCACCGGTTTGAGCCCCGGTCCTGTTGGTGTTCTCATACCTTCACAGATAGTGAGTTCCTTCCACCATTCAATTGCAATTAATGCCGGTTTTTAATTTTGTTCTGCCATAATTCATAATTTTGCCTGTGTTTAATTTTGATTACAAATTTGGAATTATTCCTTGTCTTTAAGTCTTAGCATTAGTGAGTCCTTCACGTTTCATTGTGTCAGTGTTGCCTGTGCATCACTTTTGTTGTTTTCTCACCTGTGTTGTTTTCTTTCTTGTTTGTGCATCCTTGGTGATATATACCGGCTCACTCCAGTTTTTCCCTGTGCCTTCTTCTTACCCAGCCCCCTGCTCGTCTGCCTCCCACACTACATCTCACCTCCCAGGGCTACTTAATGGAGGCCATTTTGCGGCAGCACTGCTAGCACACCAGAAGCGGAACAAAGGCAAGCCCATCTGCACCCATCAGCACCTGGACCGCGCCCAGCGCCAGGACCTCTGGTCCTTCAGTCCACCACAACACTCCTCAGATGAAATCCAAAACCTCAAGCCCAAGACATAAGAGAACTGCAGCAGTGCCTCGCCATGCTCCACGGAAGGACTTTTCACCTGCCACCCCTGCCGCTTCTTCTGTGATGTAAAAACCGTCAGAACCTCTAACCAGCAACATGCACCCCACCACGGACCACAGCTCTACTGCACACTACTCAACATCAGATTCCTTTACAAAAGCAAAATGGAAATCAGGGACACCATAACCACCCTCGCCCTCGATGTGATGTTCATCACCAAAACCTGGCTAACCCCAGCTTCCACACCAAATTTAGCCACCACCACACCCTGTGTAGAAGATGATACTCTATATAAACTATTTACACTCTTTTTTCTGGATTTATACATCTGACCCAGGAATGGAGGAAGCCCCGCTGCAGAAAGTAGCCCCGGAGAATGCCAGGCGGAGTAGGCTTTTGAACGGGACAGTTGCTGTTAATGCTGGCATTAAGGTGTTTGATGAGTGTAAAGAGGATGACACAGTGACCCACTAGGGTAATTCAAAGTGTTTTGTGCATGGAGTTCCTTATACCTCACTTGAGTATAATTGCGTAACACTACAGAGTCCACAGTACAGTGCAAGCTGCCACGCCGACTGGAGCGGGATCTCAGGCTTTAAAATGGTACGCTATTGTCAGGTTTTTCTCCATCCACGTAATGCCTTTGATAAAGTGTGAACACAAAATGCGTCAGACTTGGACAATGTTTGCAGTGATGAGTCCATTTCCGCTTGCAAGCAGCCAGCATTAAAACTTCTTTTTGAAGCTGAACTTACCTGTGTGGAGGCTCCTCTGTTGGGGTAACCCTTTTCTCTGGATTGATATGTCTGACTCAGGCGTGGAGGAAGCACCGAAGCTGAAAGCGGCGCCGGATTTTGCCAGGCGGCGCAGGCTCGTGAATGGGACAGTTCCTGGGAATGTTGGCAGTAAGGTGTTTGCTGAGTGTAAAGAGGATGACACAGCGAACCACTGGGGTAATTTAAAGTGTTTTATGCATTGACTTCCTGACACCTCACTTGAGTATAATTAAGTGACACTACAGAGTTCACAGTACAGTGGGAGCTGCCACGCCCACTGGGGCAGGATCTCCGGTTTTAAAATGGTGCGCTATTGTCAGGTTTTCTCCATCCACGTAATGCCTTTGATAAAGTGTGAACAACACGAAATGTGTCAGGCTTAGACAATGTTTACCGTTTTGCGTCCATTTCCGCTTGCAAGCAGCCAGCATTAAAAATGATTTTTGAAGCTGAACTTACCTGTGTGGAGGCTCCTCTGTTGGGGTAACCCTTGATGTCTTTTATATATTGACACGTGAACAAGGGCTATCTTGCTTGAAACGCGTCATGTTGGTTGTAGTATAATAAAACAACTTGCCTGAAATCCTGCGGGGTCTGCGTCTCCTTCTTCGCCGCCGCCACTCTCCTTGTGGAGTGTTGGAAGCTGTGGGAGCCAATCGCTGTGGATATTTATATATATATTCAACATAGGTTTCAGGGGTGTTATACTTAGCTGGTTCTTTCACTCATACAAAACCATTGGAATTCCTCCGTTACAGTTAGTTGTACTAACTGCACCTTTCGCGCCCGCAATCCAATGGTGATGATGTCACATGTTACATCATTCAAGACATGGTCAGTGACATCACTGATGACATCAATGATGACATCTCAAATGACCACTGATGACATCATCTAGTGAATGTGGTTTGGTTTGTTATTTAAATATGTATTATATATATACACTAATCTCCATTTAAGAATCAGTGGATATATACATATCTCAATAGAGGATTTAGTAGCAATGTGATTGATTGTTTACTTCAGTGATTTATACTGTGTCACTAAATATATTGGATAGTGACTAAACTTTGTGAATATCTGTATTACTTTATCTGTTGTTGTTGAAACTGCTGTTGGTTACTAGCTACGTGAAAGTCTATATTAGTTATTGATTAGTTAGCTGATTATTTGTATGGGAGAGTTTATGTATGTGTGGTTCGGTGGGGTGTCTGTGACTGCCCAAAGATATGTGAATAGTTAATTCAGTACGTATATGAGGTTAAGACTACATGTTATAACAGTTGTTTGGGTGAGTGAATATCTTTATGGCTGTGGTGATGAGCAAATGTATTTCTCAATGGTACATGTCCAAAAATGTAGAACAAATAAAAGGCTGTGTATGTGACAGCTGTAGTATATAAATAAGTATACATAAAACTCACTCATTGATTGCATGAGTGACTGTATAGATAACTGTATACTTGTAATACTGATTTCATAACACAATAAGTATGAGTTACTATCTATATGAATAAATAAAGTGCTATTTTTATAAGTGTGTAGCTGAGTAAATGTAAATAGGATGCATTGTTTGAAAACGTGAGTGTGATGACTTCATAACTGAGTAGGATGTGTGGTGGTGTGTAATGTCGATATAGGTGTATAAGTATATTTGTTAGTGTTGTATTGATCATTGACAACATCTATGAGTGAATCTATAGGTAATTGATTAGATGTGTGTGTGTAGATCTAGGAATCACTGAGTGGGTTTTTAGATACTTGTATTGCTGTATCAATAGATTCAAATATGGTACTCTGTATTTTACAGTAAGTGATGAAAGGTTATACTAGTGTTTGATGAGGTGTATCTGATTGCCATGTAGATGATGTCATCAGTGATGTCATTTGAGATGTCATCAGTGATGCCATCAGTAATGTCACTGATCATGTCATGAATGGTGTAATATGCGACATCATCACCAGTGGATTGCGGGCGCGAGAGTTACATTTAGTACAACTAACTATAACAGAGGAATTTCAATGCGTTTGTATGAGTGAAATGTCCAGCTAACTATAACACCCCTGAAACATATAGTTTTTTAAGGGAATTTAAAAGGTTTTTTAAATGCTAATTCTTAACTATATCCTGCCTGAAACCTATGTTTTTTCAGTGAATTTCAAAGGTTTTTTAAATGATAATTCCTAATTATAATGTTCATTAAACATATCTGTTTTTTCTTTCTTTTATTATCATCCCAATCTCAACCTAGTAAAAACTGCAAATATCACCACTCTTCAATTGATTTCTTCCACCAACAAAATCGTCACAAAACACTAAAAAAACAGGTGATAGCTCCACATATCAATAACAGATTAACATCAACGTTTAACTGTGTAAGGAGGTCGACTATCTACTATCTACTGCGTGAATTACACCCAACTCACACCAATAAGGACGAATATGTGATAGAGGTACTAATTATGCACTTCCAACACCCAACAAAATCACAACACCTAGCGCCACCACCACTACAACCACCCCTCTTGACCCCTCCCCCTCTACTGCCTCAGAGGCAGTGCAAAACAGGACAACAAACCTTCCCAAAGTAATATGTCCCTTCAACAGCACACTAGCTTAATGTTGAGAGATGTGGCAATCAACTCTGTATAAGGGAAAGAACTCGCACATCAACAATAATGTACACAATCCTAACACTACCGATGATATGCTATACACAACTCACTATAAACACCAAACACTTTTCAGTGTGTAGATATACTATTGATACGTGTAGTGTACTGCACAGTAGACACAACCATATTATCTCAGACACTGGGGAATATCTCGGTAATGTAGCTGTGTTGTCTCCCCCCCCTTGACGCAGAAGCGGAGTGGGCTGGTCCAACGTCCACAACTCCAGTATAAGACTATAAATAATTAGGCTACACCTTGGGCGTTGTTCACTTCTGCAAAGAGAAAAGAGTCTGCCACAGTGAAGGTCCTCACCCTGCCAAGTGGCTGCCGCCATGACCACGTGCCTCCTTGATACTGGCCCATTGCCAACTCAGCGCCACAGCACCCCAGACTTATGTCTGCATCGACTACTGCCTTCGATCTACACTGCAGACAGCAGGGTTCACAACTTGAATTCAGCTTTGGATCTACACTATGCACAGCATTGAAGTTAGCCTTGTAAGGAAGAGACAATTGTACTCTATGTCCTCAGACTTTATTAAAATAAGTGACAAAAATTCTTTGTCGATATCTGTGCTGACTACTGCTTTCCATCGACAGTGTGGACAGCAGGGTTCACAACTTGAATTCAGCTTTGGATGTACACTATGGGCAGCATGAAATTTTGCGTTGTTTTATTTAAGGCAGTGATAATTGTACTCTATGTCCTCAGATTTTGTTAAACGATGCAAGAAAGAACATTCCACAATGTCTGCGCTGACTAATGCCTTTGATCTACTCTGTGAGGGCTAATGATTCAGGTGGAATGGCGATTGTACATGACGCATTGCAGTAGACAAGAGACATTGTACCAGTGCGACCCGCCCGAACCACGAATCATCGCAGGGTACGCACATGCTGAGTTCTTCAGGTACCACTAACTCACACTGCTCCCAATGTGGCCCCCCTGGACCACGCATAATCGCAGGCGACGTACAAGCTCAGCGCCAAAGATACTACTAACTCAGTGCACCATAAATCATCACAAAGGAGAGTGAACAGTATTATGTCACAGTCAGGCATACTATCCCTTTAAAATATAATTTATGCAGAATTTAATTAACAAAAGACATTAGTCTAATTACTGTGCCTCCCCCGCCCCGACCACGCAACATCACAGGCTCCACAGAACCTTCTTGTTTCAGGTGTCACTAACTCAGTGCACCACTTATCATCGCTGGCTGCGCACACGCTAAATTACCATTACTGTGCATCTCTACTCAACCCCACATGACCGTGGGCTCTTGCTAGCCCCTGCCTACACTTTGGTCATCAGAGCTCACAATTAAATAGACTGTTGATTCATTATTTGCAGAGTACAATACCAAACTAAGTATAACACCTATCTAACCTATACAATATCCCTTTAGTATGCTTCCTTCAAAAACTTCTTTTATATCACTTATATATTTAGTTGAATAATAACATTCACACTGCAAGTGCAAAGGCACACTTAATGACAGTCTACAATGCGGACATCATAGGTCACAATTTGAGCCTCATATTTTCTTCATTGGAAACCTGAATTTCTTTTTTGGAGACAAAAATGGCTACACCACTGGAAGAATCATCCGATTCTAATAATGTTGTTACTGAAGAATTGATAACCATTGATGGTACTCCCCCCCTCAAAGTACTTGCAGTCCAGTATGCAAAAGTCAATGCTTTGAGTGCAGCCCGTTCAGACCACGCATCATCGCAGGGTGAGCACACGCTAAACACCAGATGTATCACTAACTCAGTACACCATAAATAATCGCCACAAGGCATTATTAAGGCAAAATTCAGTAGTCAAAAAACATTACCCCAATTGTGGCCTGCCCAGACCACGCATCATCACAGGTTACGTACACGCTCAGTCCCAAAGGTACTACTAAGTGCACCATAACTCATCGCCACAAGGCCGTATTCAGGCAGAATTCAACTGACTCTTCATTCATTATTTATAGAGTGCAGTACCAAACAAAGTATAACGTCCCTCCAACCTACACAATATCCCTTTAGTAGCCTTCCTACAAAAACCTCTTTTATATCAATTCTGGGTTTAGTTGAAAATTTAAATTCACGTTGCAAGTGCAAGGGCACACTCGATGTTACACTGCAGACAGCACAGGACACAACACAACTTGAACTATAATGTCCCTGAAAATACATATTTCAACAATGTATTCCATACATGTTTCATCTTTTATTTCAATTGTGATTACAGGTGATACAGTCCAGTATGCAACACGCAGAGCACCATACATACCACTTACTCAGTGCACCATAAATAATTGCCACGTGGTCTTATTAAGGCAAAATTCACTAGCCAAAATACTTTCTTACCAGTGGGTTCTGCCTGAACAACGCATCATCGCAGGTTCCACACAAACTGACCATACCTTATTGCACCACAACTCATGAAACCTTTACAATAGAATCTTCTGTTTATTATTTCACATATAGTGCTCCTACTTTTGTACAGCAGAATTCATAAGCCGTTTAGTTTTGAATATCTGTGTATGATATCATGATTACTAGTCTACTTGTTACCAACACCAACGTAATAAAATGGAGTTGAGCACACATGCCCGTACCCACTTCAACTACCTATCTGTGTCTGAATATTTATTATGTTTGTAAAATGCTGCTCCTACACCCTACCACATTATATTGTACTCTAAACAGCGTATGCAACCATCTTACCTCTGGCAGTAACAAAGACTTCGGTTTTACAACTATTACTCGCTCATTCTACAAATACGAACGTACAAACTGGATGATTACAATACTGCAAAGAAAGTGTATAGTAAATATATAGGTGTGTGGTATTTCTCGTTTTTTAGCATATTTCTATAGCGCAAAGTCGACCCAAAACTATATCAGCAATTTACTTGAGCACCGTATTTACAGTACATTTTCAGGCAAGTGTAGATTACGTAATTTCTCTACAATACAGGAAAGGGACGCGCCTCGAACACTTATTTCCAGCACCAAGTTCAACAGTATACCTGAATGAGAATAAATGTATATATATTAACTGCCCTTCATGTGCCAAAAACTGCAACCTAAAGCTTTCACAACCCTGTTTTACTACAGCTACAACACTCCACTTAATGTACAACAAACATTCATATTCGCAGAAATGCATCATGTCCACCATCTTTTATGTGTGCCACTATGGATGAATAGAGGGTCAGTGATACCCTGTACCTTTCTTGTAACATAATGAGACATTTGCATTTAAGACCCGGGTGACAGCAGCACTACAACACGGACACCAGAATCAGTTGATTTCACGCATAGCTCATGACAGAACCACGCCCATAGCTCCGGAGTCATCGTTAACAGCCTTGCGCAGCACTGCCATATATCAGGCCAGCCCACTCCGCTTATGCTACCAGGAAACACAACAACGCTACATGGCCCAGATTTCGATTGTAGTGATTTCTTACTTCCAGGTCTAGTTGTCAGAACGGCACACACACTCCCTCATGGCTGGTATACAGCCACACCACATCCATCCAGCACATGCGCTGTGATGGCCCGTCCTAGTGGTTCGAATGCCTCATGAAGGCCTGAACTACTGAACAGGGGGGCCCACTACCACATGCTTGGCCTCTTTCATCACTGAGTTAGTGGTACTTCAAGGACTGAGTGGGTGAGGAACCTGCGATGAAGATAAGAGCACGACTATGTCCTTTGCCATATTGATATCAAGACCCAGCACTAAATCTGAGGCTTCATGGTGGCAGAGCAGGACTGCATGATGTAGAACGTACCCTGTCCGTGAAAAGGTGAGCAGTAGGCCTGGGTGCGCAGTGGAGGGAGTAGACAGGGTGTAGCAGACTGGATACAAAAAGGCGACGCAGGGATTTATGCATACGCAGTCCTATATACCGTATCTTATTGCATTTGTATTTTTATCCAATAGCAGGAAAGTTTTTATAGTTGGTTAAATGTCCGTCGCTCGTGATGATTGGAACCACGTGTATCGCTGCACACCACTTGCTGTCACAACCAGATGGACAACATTACTACTCTACTAAATCTTCAATAATCAAAGCCCATTAAGCAAGTTGGAACTGTACAAATAGTTCTATTTTAAATGTGGGAGGGAAGGTGTGTGAAAGGGCGATGTAATTTGACTCCACATTAAGATAATGACAATTACCAATCATAACATCTTTATTTTACTTTGTTTTAGATATAGAACTTCAGGGTGCAGTATGTACCGGCACGTGGTAGAAGACACACTGATGACAGAAAGGTGAGCTGTGAATATTCTTTTCAGTCACTCTCTCACTTTCTCTCTCCTTTAATAAAGAAATGGCGCACAATCTTATCTTCCTATTTATCTAATAGGTTGTGGTTCACAAATTGACGTCCCCCCAACACCTCCAAAGCTCAATGTTTGAGGATTCTGCGATGATGCATGGCCATCGTAACAACGCCTGAGAAGGCTGCTTTGACACGTGGTGCACCCTCTTTGAATCACGCCAATGGCACAAGGTGAGCAAAGAAGCTTGTTTCCGAAGGAACGAGAAGTCACCTGTGGGCGGAGAGTGTGGGTAGTGTGCAGCAGCTTGACTGACCTCCAAGCAGTGAGAATAGATAGGTTGGAAAAGTCTGGGTGCACAAGAAAAGGCATTCCCCTCCGGACTCTGGGAGTCAATGGGGTGCAACAGTCTGGGTACGCAGTAATGAGAACTCACCGCTAGGCAGTGGGAATGCATGGGTATAGCATTCTGGGAGAAAAATTACTTTCTCTCCCTCACACTTTCAATCTCGGTTTTTCTCTTTCTCTCTCTCTCTCACATTGTTTCTCTTTCGCTTTTCAAGTTATGGATGCTGCTGTCCACTCTGCAGATAAATAAATCAAGGCTGAATTTAATACAGTGTGCAGTGTACAAATAAAGCAGACTTCAAGTTGTGAACTCTGTTCGACACAGTGTTTACAAAAGGTTAGCAGAGCAGCATAACGGCGTGATCTCTCACCTAATTCTGTCTCATCTCTAAATCATTTTAAAGACCTGCTGGACTATACTGTAGATCGGAAGCACTAAGCACTTCCCTACAGACACCACTTCAATGTGGGCCTATGAGAGAGGTGGGATGTATCAGGCAAAAAACAGATGTGCAAATAACCAAATATTGCCAAGTGTTATGTTAATTTGTGATCTTTGACCTCTTTCAATCACATAGATCTAATTTTGCAGGTTACCTACCCTCCTACCATTGTAGTCATCTCACATTTTGATTATTATATTGTTATATTAA